>NC_057800.1:74642689-74650681 GCF_018294505.1 Triticum aestivum
GTGACGTCAAGCGATGAAGACAACCGCGACAACAGAGGCAGTGGAAGCGGAGGCGGTAACAACGACGACTTCAAGACCAAATTTAGAAGAATCTTCCGCGACGACCCAGCTGATGGCACATGCCCCGACCCCATGATCGGTGGAATGTCCATGGCGGATACGGATATCGACTACATCAGTAAGTTTAGTTCCTTTAGTAGACTATGTTTTAGTTGTTGAAAATGTTAAATATTATTAATGGGTGTCGAATTTTGATTAGTAAGTTTGTTTGAATCAAATTTGTGCTCATCATATCCAAATTTGTTTTTTACTCCGCTCAATTTACAAGATCATCTAGATCGAGCAAAAATTTAGTGAAGTAAAAATAGTCCACTAAGCTTTACTCTGCGGTTTACCCTAGTATATTTTAAGGGATCGCCTAGAGATGGTCTTGGCTCTCTTCCTTCGGACCTCTCCTCTCTAGTATTTTTCCTACTATAACCAGGCATGATACTTGAGTGAATCAATACGAGATAGATTTTTTAGAAATGGAGGAGGACCCGGGCCTGTGCATCTGGACGATGCATGCAGCCACTTTATTAATTATTCACACAAGACCTTACAAAGTCATACACCAGTAAGACTAAAGCCACCATCTAGGCGACATCTGTCGCTACTCCTATCCAGTTGATGAAGGGATGCTGATAGTCTGGACCTAATACCAAACAGACCTCACAACCAAACCTAGCATCTAAGATCTGAGGTCCCAATCAGGACGTCTCCGGGTATGGAGCACCCACCAGTCCAGCGCACTCCTCAATCAGGACACCTGCCGGGTATGAGGCCGCGCGCAGCCACCTGCCACCAATTCATCTTCAGTGTTGTACTATTGCATGTACCTTGCCCGGTCTAGCTGTCGTCGACGCCACCACGGCACCAGACAACGCCACCATCACGCACATATCCATCCACACACGCTCGTCGCCAAAGCTCTGCATCACCATGCCGCCGGGATCCGTCGTCGGCCTTGCGGTAGATGAAACACCGCTCCTCCTCGTCCCCTCCAGCCATCTCCTGCTCCAAAACAATGCCCTCAGGAGGGAGCACGACACCGAAGGCACCATCATCGTCCGATTTGGTAGACCCAGATCTAGGGTTTCCCCTAGAACATCCCGATCATGTTGACACAGTTTGCAACGACGATGCCTCAACAGGGGGCGTCGGAGACGCCGTCATTGTCCACCATGACCGAAGTCGACGCGCTTTTCACCGAAAGTAGCGCCACCACGATCTCGCCGCTGATTGGATCTGAGCACACCCACGCCATGTAGACGTATGGTGTCGTCGGAAAGCCGGTTGAGGACCACCCGTCGCCCCACCCCGGCCCCATCACGCGCCGCCGGCCGGCTATAGCCGAACCATGACGAATCTGGCCGAGACGCCAGATCCATGGCCACCACCGCCGCCCATCGCAAAGCGGAGAATCCCACCGGAGGACCTCGCTAGCCCAGGGTTCACCGGCTACCGCCACACAGCTAGAACGCCGCTGTGCCTGCCGCACGAAGACCCCGCACGAGGCGCCCCAGCCGCCTAATGGGAGATCCATCGCTTCCCTCCTGCCCTAGCCCTTTAGGCATCGGGCGTCGCCACCACCGCGGCCAGTGCCGGCGGCAGCGGCGGCAGAGATCTGCCTCGCGGGAGGGCTGGTGGTGCGAGGAGTTGGCCCCCTAGCGTCGCCCTGGGTGGCGGCGCGAGGGGGTCGAGCGGGGGCGTTGGAGCTGGACTATCTCTTAAAAATGGGGGGAATTTCACTTCCCCGGCCTATGCACCAACTAGGGATGCATACTTGCCATCTTAGTATGAGTACCAAGATAAACATGGTCCTCAGAATTTTGTAAATGAGTATCAAGATATTTTTTGATGAGTGGCTCCACCACACACCAAACTTGATCCTCAATAAATGGGGGGAAACCCCTGTGCATCACATGTCAATTCTAGGAACTTGGGTCGTTAGGCTGCACAACCGCATGCCCAACCACTGAGCCAAGGCTCTCTTTGCTTATAAAATTGGGGGAGAATTTCACTTCCCTGGCCTCTGCACCAACTAGGGATGCATACGGCCATTTTAGTATGAGTACCAAGATAAACATGGTCCTCAGAGTTTTTTAAATGAGTATCAAGATATTTTTTGATGAGTGGTTTCACCACATACCAAACTTGATCCTCAATAAATGAGGGGAAAACCCCTGTGCATCACCTGTCAATTCTAGGAATTGAACTCGGGTCGTTAGGCTGCACAACCGCATGCCAAACCACTGAGCTAAGGCTCTTTTTGCAACTTCGGCCGAGGTTGCTTGACGCACGGCAAGGACGAAGAGCAATAATTGCAAGTGAACGAGGTTTTATGGGTCATGGAACATCAACGAGAAACGACACAATTTAGTTTAATTAGAGCGCCAGCCGAATCACATAACTGGACATTGTTGGCAATAGCATCCAGACATGGGCGTGGTTCTTAATGGCGTCCAGGTGTGCACGTTGTTGTTCTTTGTGTCCTTCCTATTTTAGAATTTTCACACATCCTTTACCAGTTCTTGAAAGTGCGTTATATCGACTAGAGGGGGTGAATAGGCGATTTTTATGAAATCTTCACTGAGGAATTTCAGGGTGAGGAAATTCCTGAGTGAAGAACTACTTGCGGCGGAATAAGTACTCACAAGTAAACATAACAATGCATGAGCATGGTCTTCATGATGAAATGAAAACAAGCACAGAGCACAGAAAGCGTAAACACGGGATAAGACAAACAGACTGAAGAAATTGAACTAAGGAAATAGAGAGAGTCTTCAGTCAAAGTCTTCAAACAGATATGAACAAGCACTCAACACATAAATGAGGAAATGGAAGGGTTGAGGAAATGGAACCAGGTAGCTTGGTGAAGACAATGATTTGGTAGACCAGTTCCAACTATTGTGGCAGTTGTACGTCCGGTTAGGGCGGCTAGGTATTTAAACCTGAGGACACACAGTCCCGGACACCCAGTTCTAAACATGCAGTCCAGAACACTCAGTCCTCACCGTATTCCCCTTGAGCTAAGGTCACACAGACCTCACCCAATCACTCGTGGAGTCTTCAGGTGACTTCCAAACCTTCACAGACTTGGTCACTCGGCGATCCACAATTTCCTCTTGGATGCTCTAGACCATGACGCATAACCGCCTGGAAGATGCACAATCTTCAAAGGTAACAAGCGTCGGATCCACGCAGGATCAATCTCTTCAGTGATGCTCAATCACTTTGGGTTTGTAGGTGTTTGGGTTTGGGTTTTCCTCACTTGATGATTTTCACTCAAAGTCCTCGGAGGATGGGATGCTCTCAAATGACAAGTGTCGGTTTCTCTCGGAGCAGCCAACCTGCTAGTGGTTGTAGGGGCGGCTATTTATAGCCTAGGGAGCATCCTGACATGATAAGACATAAATGCCCTTCAATGATATGACCGTTAGGTGGGTAGATATTTTGGGACAGTTGGCGCATAGCACAGCAACGGTCGGAATTTTGAGTATCAAATTACTCAGGGCTATCATGTTCCTCACTGTGTAGGCAATCCACACTGGCGAATTCCTAACTCCTCAGTCAGAACAAATTCCTTAGTGACCAGAAGAGCTTCGTCTCTGTCACTGAAGAATGTGACTAAACTGTATGAGATTTCCAATGGCTTCACTCGAAGGGATTGGTAGGTGTAGGATTTGAGTTGAGCATCACATGGAATTTGTTCCTTAGTATTTCCTCGACCCCCTCTAACAGTACGGTGTTTCCTATGACTCAATAAAGAGAAAATGAAACTACGAAAACAAAAGACTTCATGCTTCATGTTCCTCGAATGAATACCAAGTCTTCAGGATTGCACCAATTTCTTCACTTTCAAAGTCTTCAGAAATCCAAAGTCTTCAGTCGAAGAACTTCATTTTTAGGGGTCGGCTTTCTTTGTAAATATCAAACTCCTCATAGACTTATGGACCTGTGTACACTCATAAACACATTAGTCCCTTAACCTATAAGTCTTCAATACACAAAAATCACTAAGGGGCACTAGATGCACTTACAATCTCCCCCTTTTTGGTGATTGATGACAATATAGGTTAAGTTTTCAACGGGGATAAACATATGAAGTGTAAATACTGGAATTGAGGAATTTGATTGCAAGATATAGAAGAAATCCCCTTGAAGATGTGCATAGTGAGGAATTTGCCTTTGAAGCAATGCACACTTTGAAGAGTAGAATCATGGAGATCTCCCCCTATATCTTGTAGTCCATACACGCATTTAACATATAATATGAAGAATTTGAAATGCATGATGAAATATGGTGACTGATGTAATTCAGCATGCGTGCATTAATATTAACGAGGAATAAGCATGCAGAAAAACACAGCAAAAGTATCAGGCCACCATAGAGTTTAAGATTACAACTCGATCCAGCAAAGTCTTCAAAAGAACAAGAGTTGTAACTTAGAAAAAAACGCCCCTATAAGTACACCCGCTTGAAGACTAACTCAAATTTCTCCCCCTTTGTCATCGAATGACCAAAAGGATCGAAAAATGAGGACTAACGCCCCTGAAGAATATCAAGTTGATGGAGGAGCGTGTAACACCCTCGATGCGACTATAGCTCCCACGTGTCGAGCACGACTTAGAGACATAATCGCATTGAAGGCATATGTCGCAAGTAAGGTAATCTTTACAACATCCCATGTAATATAATAATAAAGGGGAGATAACATAGTTGGCTTACAGTCGCCACGTCAATCAAGGTACGTAAATAACATTACATCATCCAAACACTCATGGCCCGACTACGGCGCCAAAATAAAAGATAACCCAACATGCGACACGGTCCCGATCACCCCCAACTGGGCACCACTACTGGTCGTCAGGAAACGAAACATAGTAACGTTGAGAGTCCTCGTCAAACTCCCACTTGAGCTCGAGCGCGTCACCTGGAGCGGAATCATCAGGCCCTGCATCTGGTGTAATAGTAATCTGTGAGCCACAGGGACTCAGCAATCTCGCACCCTCGCGATCAAGACTATTTAAGCTTATAGGTAAGGCAAGGTAAAAATATATGTGGAGCTGCAGCAAGCGACTAGCAAATGTGGTGGCTATCCCGTTTGCAAGAGAGAGCGAGAAGAGGAGGCAAAGCGCGAGCGAGAAACTAGAGAGCAACCTGCGCAAGCATTACTCCAACACCGTGTCCACTTCCCGGACTCCGTCGAGAAGAGGCCATCACAGTAACACACTCAGTTGATTCATTTTAGTTAAGTTAAGGTTCAAGTTATCTACAACCGGACATTAACAAATTCCCATCTGCCCATAACCGCGGGCACGGCTTTTGAAAGTTCAAATCTTTGCAGGGGAGTCCCAACTTAGCCCATGACAAGCTCTCACGGTCACCGAAGGAATAGACCTCCTCCCAAGACGTTCCGATCAGACTCGGTATCTCGGTTCTTCAAGACAACTCCGACAATGGTAAAACAAGTCCAGCAACACCACCCGTTGTGCCGACAAATCCCGATAGGAGCTGCACATATCTCGTTCTCAGGGCACACCGGATAAGCTAAGCGTACGGGAGCCAATGTAACCCAAGTTGCCAAGGGACGGCCCCGCACGATGCTCTAGGTTGGACCAACACTCAGAGGAGCACTGGCTCGGGGGGGTTTAAAATAAGATGACCTTTCAGTCCGTGAAACCCAAGGGAAAAGGCTAGGTGGCAAATGGTAAAACCAAGGTTGGGCATTGCTGGAGGAGTTTTATTCAAGGCGGACTATCAAGGGGTTCCCATTATAACCCAACCGCGTAAGGAACGCAAAATCTGGGAACATAACACCGATATGACGGAAACTAGGGCGATAAGAGTGGAACAAAACACTAGGCGAGAGGTCGAGCCTTCCACCCTTTACCAACTATATAGATGCATTAAGATAACAAGATAATATAATGATATACCATCAAGTAAATAAAGGTTCCAACAAGGAACGGCCTCCAATCTTCACCTGCAACTAGCAACGCTATAAGTGGGGCTGAGCAAAGCGGTAACATAGCCAATCAACGATTTGCTAGGACATGGTGGGTTAGAGGATTGACATGGAAATTTGGGAGGCTTGAAAGCAAGTGGTAGGCATCGTAGCAATGGCATAGCAAAAGAGCGAGCAATCTAGCATAGCAAAGATAGTGGTGATTTCGAGGGTATGATCATCTTGCCTGCAAAGTTGTCAGAGTTGGTTGGATCCTCGAAAGCAAACTCAATGGGCTCCTCGTTAGCGAACTCGTCTCCCGGCTCTACCCAAACAAGACAAACAAGCAACAAGGACACAATCAACCACGTGCAAAGCTCAAACAATATGATGCAAAGATGATATGCTATGCGGGATGCGATGCGGGATGCATATGCAAGATTTGACAAGGGATGCATGAATCTGGCCTCATCTTAGGAATCCAAGTGTGCCGCTGGAAAGATGAGATGAAATCTCTTGAAAACGATATAAAGATCACCGGAATCGGAGTTACGGTTTGGAAATGGCAAGCAAAACAAATATGACACCGGTCTGCGATTTACAGCAAGTAGCCATCTAAATGCAATGAGATGAACATGCTACAACACTCAAACATGAGAACAAAATACATGGCAGGGACGCATTCAAGATGCTTAACAAAAGTCTAGCAGTGAGCTACGGCCAATTCATCCATTAACAGGTTCAAACAAGCATGACAAAAATGCATATGGCAAACAGATTTCAGACAGTGAAATTAACACTTGTCTGGAATTTCAGATCAGGTAGCACTCTTCGGAGCAACAAAACTACATGCTACAGGACCTGAACATGGCAAAGTAAAGCATGGCATGGAGCTACTCAAAGAGCTTAACAAAAGTCCCTTAGTGACCTTGAGCCAAAAGGGATCAAAAAATACAATTGCAAGCATGTGAACATGGCAAAAACATAATCAGATCACAGACTTGGTGAAAACTGGAGCATGCTGAAAACATATATCAAGTAGGCATGTTTACGAGCTCGATGCACTCACTACGGAGCAAGTCATGACAATCTAAGCATACACCCATCAAGAATACACAAAATGCAAGCTAGACATGGCAAGAACAATAGCATAGCATGCACGGATCAACTATAACATCATCGACAAAATCGCTAACAAGTAGACAATCTGCCCAGATTCACGAAGTAGCAAAAGTAGAGCTCGATTGACTCAAGCTAGGGTGCTCCATAATTGCAAACAAAGACATGGATGGATAGAGCGCTACAAGATTAACAAAACATCCTTACTGATCATCCTCAAAAGAGGCACGGATCACTCGGAAACAACATGAACATATGGCCATATGAGATAAACAGCTCAAGGACTTAGTGGAAATGCTAAGTCCCTGAAATCAGCACTAACAAGTGCCTCACCTTGCAAGCTCGTGCTAGTCACCACACACATCACAAAAATACATGGGTTGCACCTCTGGAAAGATGGAAAAACCCTTAACAAAACATATGTAGAGCTCATGGGCATATCATGCACACAATAAACATGTTAAAAATGACAAATATGCAAATGGAGTAGCAGATCTGACAATTATCTCAAGTAGCCCTCTTCTAACAGCATTTCGGGCATCAAGATGAACTCAAATGAAAATGATGCAATAGAATGAAATGATGTACTCTCTGAGATGAACATTTTGATATGCTATATGCCCAAATCGGAGCTACGGATGTAAAGTTATGATGCGATGAACAGGAGCATATGGATTAGGGTTTCGAGAGAAAGTCAACCGATAAAATATCTCAGATCTGGATCTGGCACGGATTACGGAGCATCCCGCCGGAGTCACTGTTCACGGCCGGAGAAGAAACTCGCCGGAGGAGGGGGGCTCGCCGGCCGGACCCAAGGGAGAGGAGGAAGCGGCGGACGGCGGCGGACTCCGGGGTCGGGGCTTGAGGGGGCGGCGGCCGGATG
>NC_057800.1:74651225-74655615 GCF_018294505.1 Triticum aestivum
GACACGGGGAAGGAGGCGGCGAAGCAAACAGGCGCGAGCGGCGGTGGCTTCGGGCTCTCGGGGGCCCGACGTGGGCCTGGCGGGCCGGCGGCGCTGAGGCGGCGATGTGGGGCGCCGCGGGCTGACGTGGCGGCATCCCGTTGGTCGGCGGTGGCGGGCGGACGCGTTCGGTTGCGGCCGGACGTGTCCGATGGCGGCGGAGTAGATTTTTAGGGTTAGGTAGAGAGGAGATCCGCGAATTTCGGGAGGGGTCTTTAAATAGAGGTAGAGGGAGCTAGGAGAGTCCAAATGAGGTGTGGTTTTTGGCCACACGATCGTGATCGAACGCTCTAGATGGTGGAGAAGGGATAGGTGGGTTTTGGGCCAAATTGGAGGGGTGTTGGGCTGCAACACACACGAGGCCTTTTCGGTCCCTCGGTTAACCGTTGGAGTACCAAACGAAGTCCAAATGATACGAAACTTGATAGGCGGTCTACCGGTAGTAAACCAAGGCCGCTTGGCAAGTATCGGTCCAATCCGGAAATGTTTAAACCCCACACACGAAAGAAAGGTAGAAATGACCACCGGAGGAGAACGAAGCGCCGGAATGCAAAACGGACAATGGGGAAAATGCTCGAATGCATGAGATGAACATGTATGCAAATGCAATGCACATGATGACATGATATGAGATGCATGACAACGACAACAACACACGGAGACAAAAACTCGAACCTGAGAAAATAAAATAACTTAACGCCAGAAATGGCAAGAGTTGGAGTACAAATTGGGAAAGTCATATCCGGGGTGTTACAACACTCCACCACTACGAAAGGATCTCGTCCCGAGATCTAGGACTGAAAGAATGCCGGGTACTCAGAACGGAGGTGATCCTCGCGTTCCCAGGTAGCTTCACGGTCGGAATGGTGCGACCACTTGACTTTGAGGAATTTGATTGACTTATTGCGAGTCTTGCGTTCTATCTCTTCAAGAATAGCAACGGGGTGCTCATGATAGGAAAGATCTTCTTGGAGCTCAATGTCCTCGAAGTTGACGGTGTGATCAGGAGTCTTGAAGCACTTTCGGAGCTGAGAGACATGGAACACATCATGAACATTTGCAAAGTTTGAAGGAAGCTCGAGTTGATAGGCGAGATCGCCTCTCTTGCTGACAATCTTGAAAGGTCCCACGTATCTAGGGGCAAGCTTCCCTTTGATACTGAAGCGACGAGTGCCTTTCATAGGAGAGACGCGGAGGTAAGCATGATCTCCGATCTCGAAAGCCAAATCATGGTGCTTACTATCATAGTAGCTCTTTTGACGGGATTGGGCTGCTTTGAGGTTATCTCGAATGACTTTGCACATTTCCTCTGCCTCTGTGATTAAGTCATTTCCGAGAAGCTGACGTTCACCGGTTTCAGACTAGTTGAGAGGGGTACGGCACTTCCTGCCATACAGAATTTCAAATGGGGCCTTGCCCGAACTTGCTTGAAAACTGTTGTTGTAGGAGAACTCAGCATATGGAAGACAATCCTCCCACTTCATGCCGAAGGAGATCACACACACCCTAAGCATATCTTCAAGAATCTGGTTGACACGCTCGACTTGACCGCTAGTTTGAGGATGGAAAGCTGTGCTGAAGCGGATGTTGGTACCCATGGCCTTCTGAAAAGAATCCCAAAACTTGGAGGTAAAGATGCTGCCACGGTCTGAAGAGATCACTTGTGGAATACCATGCAGAGAGACAATCCGAGAGGTATAGAGTTCCGCCAATTGAGCTGCAGTGATTGACTCTTTGATAGGCAGAAAGTGAGCCACTTTGGTGAGTTTGTCGATGACAACGAATATAGCATCATTGCCACGCTTGGACTTTGGAAACCCAGTCACGAAGTCCATTTCAATGTGGCCAAACTTCCATTCTGGAATGGCAAGAGGTTGGAGGAGACCAGCTGGCCTTTGGTGTTCTGCCTTCACTCTTCTGCAGACATCACATTCATTCACGAATTGAGCAATCTCGCGCTTCATTCGAGTCCACCAATAAGCCTGCTTGAGGTCCTGATACATCTTCGTACTCCCAGGGTGAATGGAGAGGAGAGAATTGTGAGCCTCATTCATGATCACTTTACGAAGTTCACCTTTGGGCACAACAATACGATCCTCGAAGAAAAGAGTATCCTTGTCATCAAGGCGGTAGCACTTGTACTTGGGTTGACTCTTGGCAATCCCAATCTTCACCTTTTTCACCATAGCATCAAGAAGCTGGGCTTGGCGAATCTGGTCTTCTAAGGTAGGAGAGACTTGGAGGTTGGCGAGGAAACCTTGAGGAACAACTTGCAGATTAAGTTTGTGGAAAGCTTCACAAAGCTCGGGTTGATAAGGCTTGAGGATCAGACTGTTGCAGTAAGCCTTTCTGCTCAATGCGTCAGCAATCACATTGGCCTTGCCTGGAGTATACTCGATACTCGGATTATACTCTTGAATCATTTCGACCCATCGAGCCTGCCTGAGGTTGAGATTAGGCTGAGTGAAGATGTACTTGAGACTCTTGTGATCAGTGAAAATGTCCACTTTTCTTCCCAATAAGAGATGTCTCCAAGTCAAAAGAGCATGCACAACTGCCGCCAACTCGAGATCATGAGTGGGGTAGTTCTTCTCATTAGGCTTCAATTGACGAGATGTATAAGAAACAAATTTCTTCTCTTTCATCAATACTGCGCCAAGACCTTGGAGAGAGGCATCACAAAAGACCTCGTACGGTTTGGATTCATCAGGCAGAGTCAGAACTGGAGCAGTGATCAATTTCTCTTTCAAAGTGTTGAAAGCAATGTCACACTCCGGAGACCAAACGTACTTGACGTGCTTCTGGAGAAGATTTGAGAGAGGCTTCGCGATCTTACAAAAGTTTTCAATGAATCTTCGGCAGTAGCTTGCGAGACCAAGGAAGCTACGGAGTTGCTTCACGTTCTGAGGAGGTTCCCAATTCACAATTGAAGACACCTTCTCAGGATTCACCGCAATGCCCTTGGCAGAGATGATATGACCAAGATAAAGAACCTCATCGAGCCAAAATTCACACTTGGAGAACTTGGCGTAGAACTGATGTTCCCTGAGCTTATCGAGTACCAAACGCAAGTGTTTGGCATGATCTTCCTTGTTCTTCGAGAAAACCAGAATGTCGTCAAGATAGACCAAAACGAAGTCATTGGTGTAGGCGTTGAAGATGAAGTTCATCATGCGAGAGAAAGTCGGAGGAGCGTTGACGAGGCCAAAAGACATGACAGTGTATTCATATGAACCATAGCTTGTTCTGAAAGCCGTCTTGGGAATATCTTGCTCACGGATACGAATCTGATGATAACCCATACGGAGATCAAGCTTGGAGAATACTTGGGCACCTTTGAGTTGTTCGAACAGCTCATTGATATTGGGAAGTGTGTATTTGTTCTTGATGGTCTTCTTGTTCAATGGACGGTAATCAACACAAAGTCGGTCCGTTCCATCCTTCTTCTTCACAAAAAGAACACCACAACCCCACGGAGAAGAACTAGGCCGGATGAGACCCATTCTCTCTTGAATATCGACTTGCTTCTTCAGCTCCTTCAACTCTTGAGGTCCGAGCTTGTAAGGACGCTTGCACACAGGTTCCGTGTCGGGCTCAAGATCAATAACGAATTCAACTGGCCGGTGCGGAGGCATTCTTGGAAGCTCTTCTGGAAAGACGTCTTGATATTCGCAAACGACTGGAATTTGCGATATGGCATCGAGTTCACCCTTCTCATTGAGAGAAAACAGACGGATGGTATCGTCATTTGTGGCAAAGACAATTACATCCTCAGGCGGATGAGTCAATTGAATCTGCCTGGCTGCACAATCAAGCTGAGCTTTGTTCTTAGAAAGCCAATCCATCCCGAGAATAAGATCAATATCCGAGTTGCCAAGAACCATTGGAGAAGCCAGAAACTTGAAGTCACCCAACATGATAGAAACATCTGGGACTATTGAAGTAGCCCTCATAGACTTAGCCGGAGAAACCACTCCCATAGGTTTACCCAACATTTGTGAAACGAAGTCATGCTTGGAAACAAATGATCTTGACATGAAACAATGCGATGCACCCGTGTCAAAAAGAACTTTTGCGGGAAAAGAGTTAACTGGAAAGTTACCCATGATCACATCTGACGAGTCCTCTGCCTGAGCTGCATTCAGCAAGTTGACCTTAGCGTGCTTGGGGTTATGCTTGACCACAGTTGTGCTTGCCGATCTCACAAGAGGAGGAGGAGGAAGACGCCTCTGGTTGAAACACTTGTTGGCATAGTGACCCTTCTGTTGGCACTTGTTGCACGTGACCTCTGAAAGCGGACGGTGATACGGAGCACTCGATCTTGGAGGTTGAGACGAAGTCTTGTTCTGAA
>NC_057800.1:74655861-74660934 GCF_018294505.1 Triticum aestivum
AGGAGGAGGAGGAGGAAGACGCCTCTGGTTGAAACACTTGTTGGCATAGTGACCCTTCTGTTGGCACTTGTTGCACGTGACCTCTGAAAGCGGACGGTGATACGGAGCACTCGATCTTGGAGGTTGAGACGAAGTCTTGTTCTGAAAGCCAGGGTTGGGTGGGTGGGAAGAACCACTGCCACCTTTGCTCTTCTGCTGATACGGCTAACGGAACGGAGGAGGAAGCCAATACTTCTGTTGCTTGGCCACTTGAGTAGAGGAATAAGGAGTAACATCTCTGACTCGCTTCTTGGAAGCATCACACCTCAATTGAGCAGCCTCTTGCTTCAGTGCCATGTTGTAGAACTCATCGTACCTCAAGGGCTCAAAGAGAACAAGAGCTAGCTGAATTTCTTCTTTGAGACCACCCCTGAACTGGTATATCATGCTCTTCTCATCAGGGATGTCCTGCTTGGCAAAGCGGGCGAGCTTCTGAAACAACTTGTTGTAGTCATAGACAGACAAAGAGCCTTGCTTCAGGTTGCGGAATTCCTCATGCTTGCTTTCAACCACGCTCTGAGGGATATGGTGAGCTCTGAAATCTTGACGGAGTTCATCCCAAGTGATAACACGTCCACCTCTGGAATCCTTGTACTACTGGAACCATTCTGCAGCTTGATCTTTGAGTTGGAAGGAAGCGAACTTGACAAAGTCCTCAGGCCTGACGTTACTGCACTCGAAATGCTTGCACAGATCCACAAGCCAATCGTCAGCATCGGTTGCCTCAACACAATTGCTGAAAGTCTTTGGCCCGTTAGCAAGGAACTGGTTGAGTGTAGCAGAGTGATTCTGATTGTTGCCTTGGTTCCCTTGGTTGCCTTGATTGCGCTCTTGAAGAATTTGCATGATCAACTGTGTGTTTGCATTGGTTGCGGCCATCACAGCTTGCCATGCCTCCGGAGGAGGTGGAGGTGGTGGCAGATCAGGATTCGGAGTCGTGCGCGTTGGAGGAGCCATCCTGAAGAGGTTGACCACCATTAGCACATAGACAGATAAAATGAAGTTGAATCCAACGGAATGAAAATTGCAACATATAGTCTTCACATCCGAACAAAATGAACGAATGCATTCCTCTTGAAATGGTCACATATCCATAAATTGAGAAGCCACGTAGAATTAAGGTAGAGAAATAAATCAACAAGGTACGGATCAAGAACAAATAATCGGTAAGAAATCCCAATCTCAAACCAATATCTGTGGAAGAAGAACTAGAGCTACGAGAACTCCCACCTATGAAACTCTCGAACCTTTCCGGTTATGCAATCAGGTGTTGGGGATACAGGGGAAGCATAATATCTCACCCAATTCTAGCAAATCCTACATCCAGCTGTATCCATCCTTCAACACATAACCGAGAAAAACTTCGGAAACCATCTACCTCAACCTTCGAAAAGCATCCGTTATACAAGTTATGGCGATACTCCCGAACTCCCACCCCAGTACTGGGTGGCGTCGAGGTTATCTCACCAACGAACTGCATAAAAGAGATTTTCGATGTCGGCGTACTAAACTCAGGTATTCCAGAACTGCAACGATAAAATTATAACGACAACACCTCAGAGCTCAACTCCCCGGGACACTTCCACAAAACCCCTGACAGGAGGCACCAAGACAATGTTCTCGTCATAAAACCATCGGAACGATTCCAAGATACCCGCGTGATCCTAAACTTTTTTTAGTGAAATTTGAGAAGAGAAGAGTCAAAACTCTACGTCAGGATGCCTTACCAGAGCGATGAGGAGACTGGGAAGTAAAAAGAATTCCTAACTCTCCGATATATAATTCCTAATTGACTCAAAACATTTTTTAGACACAACTCGGCTGCTAAAAACGATCAAGCAATGGGGCTCCTAAGGTCGGGGAAGGCTCTGATACCAACTTGTAACACCCTCGATGCGACTATAGCTCCCACGTGTCGAGGCACGACTTAGAGACATAATCGCATTGAAGGCATATGTCGCAAGTAACGTAATCTTTACAACATCCCATGTAATATAATAATAAAGGGGAGATAACATAGTTGGCTTACAGTCGCCACGTCAATCAAGGTACGTAAATAACATTACATCATCCAAACACTCATGGCCCGACTACGGCGCCAAAATAAAAGATAACCCAACATGCGACACGGTCCCGATCACCCCCAACTGGGCACCACTACTGGTCGTCAGGAAAGGAAACATAGTAACGTTGAGAGTCCTCGTCAAACTCCCACTTGAGCTCGAGCGCGTCACCTGGAGCGGAATCATCAGGCCCTGCATCTGGTGTAATAGTAATCTATGAGCCACAGGGACTCAACAATCTCGCACCCTCGCGATCAAGACTATTTAAGCTTATAGGTAAGGCAAGGTAAAAATATATGTGGAGCTGCAGCAAGCGACTAGCAAATGTGGTGGCTATCCTGTTCGCAAGAGAGAGCGAGAAGAGGAGGCAAAGCGCGAGCGAGAAACTAGAGAGCAACCTGCGCAAGCATTAATCCAACACCGTGTCCACTTCCCGGACTCCGCCGAGAAGAGGCCATCACGGTAACACACTCAGTTGATTCATTTTAGTTAAGTTAAGGTTCAAGTTATCTACAACCGGACATTAACAAATTCCCATCTGCCCATAACCGCAGGCACGGCTTTCGAAAGTTCAAATCCCTGCAGGGGAGTCCCAACTTAGCCCATGACAAGCTCTCACGGTCACCGAAGGAATAGACCTCCTCCCAAGACGTTCCGATCAGACTCGGTATCTCGGTTCTTCAAGACAACTCCAACAATGGTAAAACAAGTCCAGCAACACCACCCGTTGTGCCGACAAATCCCGATAGGAGCTGCACATATCTCGTTCTCAGGGCACACCGGATAAGCTAAGCGTACGGGAGCCAATGTAACCCAAGTTGCCAAGGGACGGCCCCGCACGGTGCTCTAGGTTGGACCAAAACACTAGGCGAGAGGCCGAGCCTTCCACCCTTTACCAAGTATATAGATGCATTAAGATAACAAGATAATATAATGATATACCATCAAGTAAATAAAGGTTCCAACAAGGAACGGCCTCCAATCTTCACCTGCAACTAGCAACGCTATAAGAGGGGCTGAGCAAAGCGGTAACATAGCCAATCAACGGTTTGCTAGGACATGGTGGGTTAGAGGTTTGACATGGAAATTTGGGAGGCTTGAAAGCAAGTGGTAGGCATCGTAGCAATGGCATAGCAAAAGAGCGAGCAATCTAGCATAGCAAAGATAGTAATGATTTCGAGGGTATGATCATCTTGCCTGCAAAGTTGTCAGAGTTGGTTGGATCCTCGAAAGCAAACTCAACCAGCTCCTTGTTAGAGAACTCGTCTCCCGGCTCTACCCAAACAAGACAAACAAGCAACAAGGACACAATCAACCACGTGCAAAGCTCAAACAATATGATGCAAAGATGATATGCTATGCGGGATGCGATGCGGGATGCATATGCAAGATTTGACAATGGATGCATGAATCTGGCCTCAACTTAGGAATCCAAGTGTGCCGCTGGAAAGATGAGATGAAATCTCTTGAAAACGATATAAAGATCACCGGAATCGGAGTTACGGTTTGGAAATGGCAAGCAAAACAAATATGACACCGGTCTGCGATTTACAGCAAGTAGCCATCTAAATGCAATGAGATGAACATGCTACAACACTCAAACATGAGAACAAAATACATGGCAGGGACGCATTCAAGATGCTTAACAAAAGTCTAGCAGTGAGCTACGGCCAATTCATCCATTAACAGGTTCAAACAAGCATGACAAAAATGCATATGGCAAACAGATTTCAGACAGTGAAATTAACACTTGTCTGGAATTTCAGATCAGGTAGCACTCTTCGGAGCAACAAAACTACATGCTACAGGACCTGAACATGGCAAAGTAAAGCATGGCATGGAGCTACTCAAAGAGCTTAACAAAAGTCCCTTAGTGACCTTGAGCCAAAAGGGATCAAAAAATACAATTGCAAGCATGTGAACATGGCAAAAACATAATCAGATCACAGACTTGGTGAAAACTGGAGCATGCTGAAAACATATATCAAGTAGGCATGTTTACGAGCTCGATGCACTCACTACGGAGCAAGTCATGACAATCTAAGCATACACCCATCAAGAATACACAAAATGCAAGCTAGACATGGCAAGAACAATAGCATAGCATGCACGGATCAACTATAACATCATCGACAAAATCGCTAACAAGTAGACAATCTGCCCAGATTCATGAAGTAGCAAAAGTAGAGCTCGATTGACTCAAGCTAGGGTGCTCCATAATTGCAAACAAAGACATGGATGGATAGAGCGCTACAAGATTAACAAAACATCCTTACTGATCATCCTCAAAAGAGGCACGGATCACTCGGAAACAACATGAACATATGGCCATATGAGATAAACAGCTCAAGGACTTAGTGGAAATGCTAAGTCCCTGAAATCAGCACTAACAAGTGCCTCACCTTGCAAGATCGTGCTAGTCACCACACACATCACAAAAATACATGGGTTGCACCTCTGGAAAGATGGAAAAACCCTTAACAAAACATATGTAGAGCTCATGGGCATATCATGCACACAATAAACATGTCAAAAATGACAAATATGCAAATGGAGTAGCAGATCTGACAATTATCTCAAGTAGCCCTCTTCTAACAGCATTTCAGGCATCAAGATGAACTCAAATGAAAATGATGCAATGGAATGAAATGATGTACTCTCTGAGATGAACATTTTGATATGCTATATGCCCAAATCGGAGCTACGGATGTAAAGTTATGATGCGATGAACATGAGCATATGGATTAGGGTTTCGAGAGAAAGTCAACCGATAAAATATCTCAGATCTGGATCTGGCACGGATTACGAAGCAGCCCGCCGGAGTCACTGTTCACGGCCGGAGAAGAAACTCGCCGGAGGAGGGGGGCTCGCCGGCCGGACCCAAGGGAGAGGAGGAAGCGGCGGACGGCGGCGGACTCCGGGGTCGGGGCTTGAGGGGGCGGCGGCCGGATGCGGCGGCGCCAGCGATGGC